>NW_028243416.1:0-39295 GCF_964263255.1 Lissotriton vulgaris
CAAACCTTATTTTACTCGCATAAAACCATTGAAATTCCATATATAGTTAGTTGCGCTAACTATATATCGCGCACCCGCAATCCACTGCTGATGATGTCACATATTACATCATTCATGACATGGTCAGTGACATCACTGATGACATCACTGATGACATCTCAAATGACATCACTGATGACATCACTGATGACATCTCATTTGACATTACTGATCACATCACTGATGATATCATTCATGTGATAATACGATGAACCTCTTCAGACTCTAATATAACCTTAGATACAATCAGTGTAAACAGACACTCACAGACTGTCACTCATCCATGGAGTTACTCACACACCTAGTCAGTCATGCAAAGAATCAATCACACCTCCATTTCCTCAACTATACAGTTATACAAACTTTACTTATTCAAACATATACTAACACATATTTACTCTCTTATACAATCCCTGATACAAGTTCACAATGATCCATACAGCCACTCACACATTCACTGGCTCTTATGCACAGTTATTTATATATGTCAACTCTCACATGTACTGTGTTTTACATATGTACTTACTTTGACATGTAGCACTGAGATATCCATTCACTCACCAATACACTCATGCACACAGTCAACCGCCCATACAGCTGTTACCACATGCACTTTTGAAACCATACCTCTAGTGAATCAACTGCTCACACATCTATGCACAGAGTCATACACCTCCCAGCCACCCACACACACACTCAGTCTCCCATACAAATACTAAGGTAACCAATCAATAACCCATATAGTTACTCATATAGCTACTTATCAACACATGCAACAGTTTACAGAACAACAGACATAATGATGCACAAATTAAGACAGTTTAGTCACTAACCCATGCACTCAGTGAGACACATTTAATCACTCACTCATACAGTCAGTCATGCACCTACTAAATCCTTCATCCAGACACTTATACATCCACTCATTCTTCAATATGTAAGACATATTTTAACTTCACAGAAACATACAGTCACTGGATGTTGTCATCAGTGATGTCATTTGAGATGTCATCAGTGATGTCATCAGTGATGTCACTGACCATGTCATGAATGATGTAATATGTGACATCATCAGCAGTGGATTGCGGGTGCGCGATATATAGTTAGCGCAACTAACTATATATGGAATTTCAATGGTTTTATGCGAGTAAAATAAGGTTTTGTAAATGCGAATTCCTAACTATATATGGTCTATAACCTATGGTTTTTTCATTGAATTTCAATGGTTTTTTAAATGCAAATTTCTAACTATATATGGTCTATAACCTATGGTTTTTTCAGTGAATTTCATTGGTTTTTTAAAAGCTAACATCTGTAGCTGTAAAATGTATTATTCTTTAAATCCCAAAATATATTTAGATGTTTATTGATAATTTTTTTTTTAATATTTTTTTTCTTCGCTTCTAGTTCGCGAACCGGGAAGCTTTCCGTTAGCTCATCTTGATGCCGCGATCTAGTCCGCGAACCGGTCAACGTTACGTTAGCGGAACAGTGACGCGCCGCGGAAGCGCGACGTATCACGTTATCGCGTAATGCGTCTAATGACGCGCCGCGTTAGCGCTCCCGGAAGTGCTCCGGACCGCGAACCGGAAGCGATCTGGGACGCGGCGCGCGCCGCGTAACGTAAGCGGAACAGGTCATGTGACTTGTTTATCAAACTTCTCATTGGTTCATTTCACTTTTGGTTTCCAAATGATGTATGACTAGGTCATGTGACCTAAAAATAACACTTTTCATTGGCTCAGAACTTTTGTTTTCCCCAAATCAAGTAAACCCCTCCTTATTTCCTCACTCTGACTTTCATCTTGGTGAGAGAAAGACCATTTATCTGAAGATCCACAATGGCTTCCATTGTTGCTGCAGCTGGTGCACCCCCACCACCACCTCCACCTCCCCATAAGAAGAGAGGACCACCCAGTCAAATTATGACTAACAGAGAGGAGGAAGATGAGGAAGAAGAAGAAGAGGAGAGAGAGGGACAACAATTTGTTGATGAGTTGCCCCGGGTTTCTAAACGAAAAACCAGTTTCATCTGGCAGTTTTTCACCATCCCTCCTGGAACCAAGAAAGTGAATGCAAAATATGCCACCTGCCTCATCTGTGACTACAGATTGTCGAGAGGCACAGAAAAGAAGTACAGTATGGGGAACTATACAATGCACCGTCACATGAGCAGGTGGCATCCCTTGAACTACAGCCGGGCTGAGTTGAGGGATCTTGAAGACAATCCGACGGCAACTCCTGTGGCAAGATCTACATCCACATTGTCTTTGACGGGAAGAGAGGCACAAGAGACTGTGCCAAACATCCAACCTAACTTCCAGCACATGAAGTTGTCTTGTATTTACTGTGGTGCTATGCTGTCATATGGCAACATGAGTGTCAACCTCATGAACATTGCATATGAAAATCATAAGTGCCCTAATGCACCCAAAAAGTAATTTTCTTTTTTTTTGCTCCAGTTGAGCCGTTTTGAAAGCCTGTTTTTTGTTGTCTCCCCTCCTTAAAAAACACAAAAAAAACATAAAACAGTTCTAAAAATACAAAAAAATCAAAAAATGTTCAAAAAATTACAAAAAAAACATAAAACAACAAAAACAAAAAAAAACAGTTCTTTTCAGAACTACCTCCCCTTTCAAACAAAATTGCTAGAATGTTTATCACTCTGGCAAGCTCTATTTCTTTTGGTTCGCTTCAAGTTCGCTGACCGGTTCGCGAACTTTAAGCGAACTAAAAAAAATATTTTTTTAAAAAAAAAGAAGAGTTAGTATAAGGGAAGTAAACAGAGAATAATGTAAAAAGAAAGACAGCTAGAGAGAGTAAATGAGAGATACTGTCAATGACATCATCAGCAGTGCATTGCGGGTAAAAAGAGTGGAAAACATTTACCTTATAATTCTTGTTACCTTTTTTAAATATTTTTTCATACTTTCAATCTGTAAAACAAAGAACAAACATTTCAAAAAATATTAAAACATGTATTTAAAAATTAGAAAAGACAAGGGAAAAGGTTCAAAAACAAACAGTTTTTCAACAACTTTGACATTTACAGAAGTCTCTGCTTCTCTACGTTCCCTACACAATCCTAAAGATATATATTCGAAAGAAACTGTATCTTGATATTGCTGAACTGAGGCCTATTTTGAAACATGATGTTTTTCTTGCACTGCTAATGTCTCACAATAGTGATGCAATAGCAGCGCAAAAAAGATGTAAAGTCATAATAAAATTGTGTCTAACATTGTAAATGATTGTTTTAGGATGCAAATAAGATGTGTGCTTTCAAGAGCTTTCTTTGAGGTGAGGCCTCTTTTTTTTATAAAAAAAAAACACTACCCAGAAGTACAGCACTCTAAGCATTAAAATTGATATTTACAGAACTCACCTTACCCATATGTACCACACATTTCTAAATGTATATCATAAGGACAAAAAGCATAACATTAATTATACATGTTAAATGGTTTATTTTTGCTGTTCTCAGAATGTATCAAATTTCACTTAAATCAGTGACTTGAAGGTATTCATCATGTAACAGCGGGGAAAAAAAAACACAATCAAAATGACTGTGTTTAAAAAACCCATACAACCTAAGAAATCTGATTTCAAAACTTCTTAAAATTAACTTACTTTCAATGACGTCGAAGGATCTCCTATAAACAGCATCCACTCTGTTGTGCTTTAAATATTTTCAGCCCGCCACTTTCTGAAAGAAAACCTCCATCGATACGTGAAATATGTTACATAGAAAAAAAACTTCTCTCATTATATCACATGTTTCCACTAGGCCAAATCATGTTGCCGCGATTCGCAAATCTTGTAATTCTTCCAATCAAATCCCGACATTTTCTATTTTCGCAACTTTCAAAAATAAAATATTTGAGATTATTTTCACAATCCTGGACTACTAATATCTTACTCTTCTTTGTCAGTCATGTTCTCCTTTTCCTATGACACTGATACTGCTTACTATGAAGCAGACTTACTTGCATTAGGTTTATATAGTTGAATTTTTAATCGAGACAGCATTGCAGACTTACATTCCCTCTACTTAAAATTTTGGTTTTAAAAACACCAGGTAAGAATTTTTAAGGTCAAACGGCAATTTTTTTTTGAACGTTACAACAGAATCATTACAGAATGACCAGCCGTTTCCAGACTTTAAGTAAGCTGTATAATGTCCTGATGTTGTTGATGGACCATCGTGATAGATAATTGCTACAGTAACAAAAGTCCTCCCTGATATTGACAGCTGAGAAGCCACAAAATTTTTTATTAAAGTTGACAATTTTGTTCCATCAGGCCTACATCGTTGCATCATTAAAATGACATACTGGCCATATCTACGTATAAATAATGTTGACATCATATCACATTTACATTGGCTACACTCCATGTTGTGATCCGCTGCATTTACTAGCTTATTAAAGGAGACTGATTTACTGTCTGGCAAAGTTAAATATATAAATCTTTCTGAGTCTACACTAGTAGTACTTGATACCATACAGTTCTCGCAGTCATGCTGCCATTGATAAGAAAGCCCAAACAGGTGATCTACATCTACACCCTCAACTTGCAATATATCAAGCATATACATTAAAAACTCCTGACAATCTTGCTGATTATTTTCAGAGAAGTCTGTTTGACCTGAACATTCATCTAACAGATAACGAACTTCAGACACACTTTCTACTTTTGTTCGATCACTGCTACATTTCTCGAAAACAGAATTCAACAAACAGCATAAAATTTGTTCAGAATTCAACAGAATCTGTTCTTTTAAACTCTCTAGTGAAAAGAGAACATTAACCACTACATTTGCATAGCAGTTGACACCAGAACTGTTTTCAAATTGAAAACCGACAACATCTTCAACAGAATCCACTTTCTTTCTGCTAACAATTTTCGGTTCATTGACTTTTAGTCTTTTTGCAACAACCTCCCTACTATTACTGCTATTTCTACGTTTGCGGCCTACCACACGTTTCTCAAACAAAGGATATTGAGGCAAATGTGGCGCATACTCTCTTCTTAACCTATTGTATTCCTTAACACAATCTAGATCCGCACAAATGTTTGTGACATCACAGTCAATCAAGTACAATCCCGATAAAGTTCTAACTCGTGACAATGCCACATATGCCATACCCTCCTTGAACACAGAACTGCCAATATTCACCAATGCACAGTCTACACTTAAACCTTGCGATTTATGGATTGTCACCGCATATGCCAAGCAAACAGGAAACTGTTTACGGCGAACATATAAATCTTTAACAAGCAAAAACCTAGCAGAACAACGACCAATTTGCTGTACTTCCTCAATGCCATCAAATTTAATTTTTAAAAATTCTATTCCATCTCTATTTCTGTATTTCTCAAAATCAACAACATTACCCATTGATCCATTTACCAGACCTCTTTCTACATGTAAATTCCTTCTCAAAATAATTCGGCAATTTAAACACACATTCAAAGTCTTTTCAAAACCCGCTGTTTTAGATATAGTCTTCTCTAATGAATCCAATTTTGATTTCAAATTGTCTGACAAAATAATTGTTGATCCCATATGCTCTAATTTGTCGATAGCTTCAAGTTTCACAATCTCTTGCTTTTCTAAATTCAACATTTTGTTGTTGAAGATGGCACATTCTGCAAGAGTTGGCATGAGACATATCCCGGATTTCTTCTCAGTAATTTTCTGAAAAATATTCTCAGGCACAATATCTTGTTTGGGATACAAATTTGACAGTAACCGTGCATTTAAAGCTTCTTTCCCATGCTCGGTCACTTTTCCAATTCTAATATCTTGTAGAATATTCTTGTAATCTTCATCCTTTGCCTGACGCATATTTTGATGCAGTTCTGCATAATTGAAGTTTAACCATATATTGACGTTGCCAATGCTCCCTAGGCACTTCCTGGTATCTTCATGCGTGAGTATTTTGAACACAGGTTGACCTTTTACTGGTGTCAGCTGTAGAAGATCTCCGAAAACAATAATGTGTTTCCCACCAAATAAGACATCATATTCAGTTTTAAGTACTTCTTGCATTCTCAAATGCACAAAGGCAAGCATGACATTGGAAACCATGCTTACTTCGTCAATGATAAGTAGTTTCATTTTCCTCAAAACTCTTGAAACTTCACAGCAAGCATCTCCAGATAACTTGTTGTATTGTAATTTGTTGTCATGCTCCACCGGCAGCATCAATAGACGATGCAAAGTAATACCTTTAATATTATGTGCTGCCAGTCCAGTAGGAGCGGTGACAACACAAGACAGCGATGACTCAGTCCTTTCCTGCAAATAACAAGAGATTGCTTTAATGAGGAAACTTTTTCCAGTTCCCGCTTCTCCACTCACGTACAGTCGGACAGGCTTCAACGACGTACACGAGCACTCTTTCTTCTCATGACTTAATCCGTGCTCAATTTCCTTGGTAACTTCATCATATATTTTCCTCTGCTCAACGTTGAGTTGTTTTTCCAAGTCTTGTAAGTTAACTGAATCCTCCTGAGCATGTGCCATGGCTCTTTCTACTTCATTCATAGCAGTGGCAGCTTCATTTTCGATAATAGGTCCTCCAAGTGGATCTTGACTCAATGAAACAGAACTCTGACTGTCCTGAGAACTGTCTCTGGCAATCTCGGCTGCAATCGTTGCTTCCTGCTCAATTTCCAAAGTTAGCATTTCTTGATATTTAGAAAAAGCAGGACATTCTATGGACTCCTTGGCTGCATTGAAAGAGTCTTCGTAACAGAGGAAATCTCCAAGCAGTTCCTCTTCTGCACGCCAAGGCTTGAAAAGTTGCAAAAGTGCTAAATAGAAAAACTCCTTTTTTTCTGGAGATTCGCCACTTAATTTTCGATGGTTTACTAATTGGCATTTTCTTTGCTTGACCAGGCATCCCTCACTTCCAATTACAGCATACACTCCTTTCTCAATATCTTCTTTGATGTTCCTCTTGAATATATAATTTTGGAGAACCTCATATAGACAAATATTCTCAAGGTGACTGCTTCGATTTGGATAATATGTATCCAACATGTTGGTCTTCAAAATGTCGGTACTGTTTGGTTCCTTTTCTGCCAAATACTCAATTTCCCGAACAGGTTTTAGAACTCGATTTCGCGTTGCAGCAAGACCAAGACTCGCCCAAACGAGACTCCTGGATTTGGCATAGAGACTTGCTGAAGACAATCGATCAGAACATTCGTAAGCTCCGATTTCTCGATGCGACAACATCTTCAGACTGAAACTGTACAACTTCTTGCTGAGGCTCTTTTCATGGGAAATGTCCTCCCACATATCCTTCAGTTCGGTCTTTTCTTTTTTGGTGATGTAAGATGTCACATACCGAGCCACAGCCATACAGTTGTCAGCCACAAACTGTATATCCATGTTGGCATTCCACATGGACAAAATCACTGGGTTGTAGTCATTGATGTACTTGGACTCTTCGTTCCTTTTCAAATTGTATGTATTCTTGGGTGATTTCCTCGTCACATTATGTCGCAGCGAAGACATCAAACTGTTCACTCTTCCTTTAGAAATCACCGGTCGTGGAAAGTTGAAACGACATTTGGTGTAGAACTTGTCCTTGTTTCTGAATTTACGACGACAGTACTTTCCACAACGATGGCTTTGGAAACGTAGAACTTGTTCTCTTAGACTTTTCTTCTCCGTTGCGTTTGGAACAGCACACGTAGAATACTGTTCGATGAAATTCATCACTAAGTCATCCGGATCTGTTCCAAATTTAGGTGCATCCTTGATCCACAGCAACATATGTATATGAGGGGCACCTCTTGCTTGGTACTCCTTTCTCCAGAAGAAATCCAACACCTCTCCAAGAGGTGGATTCTTTTTATTTGTGATGAAAGACATCATAGCTTCAAATCTATGATTGAAGTACCTGCATACATTCACAGGATCCAAAGAACACAGTTCTCCAGGTGTCTTGAATTCAATGTTTTCAATATTTCCATTTGCCTCTCGTAGAAATTCAAGTAAGTCATCCCAGCCATACTCGGCACAGCTCAGAGTGAGGAACCATGTCGGAGTTCCTAAGTTCCTCAGCATACATTTTAAGTCACCATGACGACGGTACCAGTACTCATTAGTACCACGCTGACACGCCATGAGATTAATTAAGTGAGAATCCAAAATACTGTCTTGGACATTGACTTTATGCATAAAGTCACTTGCCGAGATGTTTCGCATCTGTATACCACTTTTTAAGATGTGGTTCACTGCATATGACAGTCCAGACAGATCGCTTTCAAACAGGAGATGAAACAAATAGGGAATGCATTGCCGAAACCTAGGATCTTCTGCATACAATCGTAAAGTCCGGTATTCAGACGCAGGAATTTCACGAGGTCGCTCATCATATCTTCCTCCTTGACCTGTGGGAAATAGCTGTGGGAAACACCGAGCTTCCAAACTTTCCTCCCAAACACTAATGGGACTCCCTTTGGCTTGTTTCATTTGAAACAACTCAATAGCATTCCCCATCACTTCCTTGGAATGCAAAGGATGAACACTATAATGTTCATATATTTCTTCACTTTTAGAGGCCTCTACTTTCTCAATTTGGCCAGCACACAAATCGCTATCCTCTTCATCACTTACTTCCTCTTCTGCAACATATACATTCTTATAGTACTTATTATTTTTCTTCAAATACACTGTTGCCTTTTTGACTTTCCTAACATCCACTAAATCTTGCCATATTTTCTTATTCTTTGTCGGAACCCCATTAACCAAGATAACCAGAGGTTCCTCTTCCACTTTTTCTATTCCAATTGTGTTAATGTTTTTGTTCAAATCTAGAGGCAAATAAACAACTCTTCCCTTTAATCCTCTCTGTAAATCTGCTGGAGGCAATTTCCCTGTCTTTGGCTCCATTCTTACAATAGCCTGAAAGGGATGGATACTTTGAATCAAAATAGATTCATAAGTATTTAAATCCTTCAATTCAGAAGGAATCTCAACCAATTCCAGATTATTATGAACTGCCCTAGCAGGCATCTGGTTTTGGTTTAATTTATTACAACAATAAGTACACACACGTTGATCCGATCCCAAATCAAAATAATTTTCTACCATCAAGTATGTGGCTAAATCCTTCCATTCACTATTATTTTCCCTTTCACTTTTTGCATATAAATCCACTACCTTAGTCTGATTCTTATAATAAGTGCGTCGACAACATACACAAGTGAAATTAGGCCTCTCACTTGATTTCATCTGAAACGTGGCAATTTCCTTCTGAAAATTATCTGTACTGGAAACCTGTACATTATCTTCCACATTACCCTCTACTTCAGGGTCAATTTGAACATTCTCATCTTTACTACCAAAGTAACAAAACTCAATTTCTTCACAAAGATTCTTCACATCTATTTCAGAACCATGCAAAAGAGCAGCACATAACTGTTTAAGCATAATTGCTGGACTCTTAGCATAATACAACATTCTCACTAATTTTCTCACTTTATTATGATGCACTGCTAGCATCCTGAAATGATGAAAAACACTCTGGCATACTCTCCTGGAAAGACAAGCCAGTGAATGACCACGCAAACCTGTCATTTGTCTCACTCTGCAAGGATCTAAATCTTGCAACAACTTCATTTTCTGCTTCAAACTTTTCTTATTAAATGTCCGTATAAAATCACATAGCAAATTGATGGAAACCTGTCGCACACTGCAAATAGAACTACACTTCCAAATGTACACAGGACCCTTAGGACGTCTTCCTAAAACCTCATCACTTAGCGCCTCTTCTGTCTCTGTTGTCACAAGTTGTTCTTTTTCAACTGGACAACCATCCTTCACTTCATAAGCTCGACCACTGATGTCAACTGCATGCACCAAATCATTATCCTGAAAATAAGTCTCCTCATTAAAAAATGCCTCAGAACTTGAACTATGCATCCATTCTCCAGAAAAAACTTCACAAAAGTTAGTACGATTTACTACTCTCTTCCATCTACTTTTTGTTTTGAAATCAGAAATTACCTTGCTTAGTTTCCTAATTCTATTGATTACCAAAATAAACAACTTTCGCTTGATTTCAAAAGCATGATCAATAATTTTCTCTACATTTTTCTTCTTCCTATAAAATGCCGCTTTCTGTTGGCCTTTCTTTTTAATATTTTTCAATAAATTAACTAATATCCTATTACGGAACATTCGTTGTCGAATGTCCCTAAACTGTTGTTTCCTTCTACTATCATGCACAGAGTTATCTCTTCCTCTACCAGTAACATTTGTGATGGGTCTCTCCTTTCCATTTAAATTACTTCTCTTTTTGTTAAGAGACACATTTTTTTGAGCAAAATTTTTTTTACTACAAATATTTCTTAAGAATGATTTCGTGCTCTTACCCGGACCTTTCTTGGTGTTTTGACAAGTATTTGGGGAAGAGGACTGCTGCAATAAAACATCATCCTGCTGTCTTTGACGTTTTCTAGCCTTTCGTATTCGACTTCTGGAAGGCATTTTCCAAACTATGAAAGAATCTGCAGTTGAATCTGTGAAAAAATATAATATAAAATGTTATTAACCACTATTACCAAACAGTAAATAAATAACAGTCATCTAAAACTTAATGCTGTACTAATTATTTAACATAGCAAATATTTTCCACCAGCACTGCATCACAAAAATGACACTCAATGGTACAAAACAGGCATACAACACTCATAAATCACTCCCTAATATTTTAAATCATTAATTCAGGATGACGATAAGATGTAGCCTATCTAAAGGTTTGTTTAGGCCCAGATCTTTGGACTGGGGTGAATGTGTGTCATTGATCCACATTCAGTCCATCACCTGTTTTGTTTATTTGAGGTGAGGCCAACACATGGTTGCAGATAAGATTTTCACTGAAAAAAAACCAAGGTAAAAAAACATGTGAAGGCCTACCAATGAAGTAAATCATTAAATGAAAACCAATACATTTCTGGAAATATGCACTACTAGTGCTTCATAAGATGTTTTGGATCATATTTATAAGTTATTTGAGTATCTAGTATGCTATTTTACATTCTTCATGGTGCAAATTTATTGTAAATACGCTCCCACCTGCGGTTGGCAAATTTAGATTTTGATTATGGGAGTTAGATAGGCATGTTAATAATTTCCCAAAAATGGTATATAACCCCAAACAACCTTTGAAGCAAATGCTCTTAGCCATGTTATCCACCTCCCATTGGATAACATGGCTAAGAAGTGCTTGCAAATGTGATAAAAAAAGGCCTGCAATGCATGAATAACGCAGAAAAATCAGCGATATTCATGCATTTTCCAACAAATGCTCTTAGCCATGTTATCCACTTCCTATTAAATAACATGGCTAAGAACTGCTCAGGGCACCATGAGGAACGCTTTCCATTTAAAAAGGGAAAAATAACATCAAAGACACTAAAATGCCTTCTAAATATGAACCCAAACAACCTATGAAGCAATGTGAAAAAAAACTGCCGCAATGCATGAATATAGCAGAAAAATCAGCGATATTCATGCATTTTCCAGCAAATGCTCTTAGCCATGTTATCCACTTCCAATTAAATAACATGGCTAAGAACTGCTCAGGGCCCCATGAGGAACGCTTTCCATTTAAAAAGGGAAAAATAACATCAAAGACACTAAAATACCTTCTAAATATGAACCCAAACAACCTATGAAGCAATGTGAAAAAAACGGCCACAATGCATGAATATAGCAGAAAAATCAGCGATATTCATGCATTTTCCAGCAAATGCTCTTAGCCATGTGATCCACTTCCTATTAAATAACATGGCTAAGAACTGCTCAGGGCCCCATGAGGAACGCTTTCCATTTAAAAAGGGAAAAATAACATCAAAGACACTAAAATGCCTTCTAAATATGAACCCAAACAACCTATGAAGCAATGTGAAAAAAAACGGCCACAATGCATGAATATAGCAGAAAAATCAGCGATATTCATGCATTTCCCAGCAAATGCTCTTAGCCATGTTATCCACTTCCTATTAAATAACATGGCTAAGAACTGCTCAGGGCCCCATGAGGAACGCTTTCCATTTAAAAAGGGAAAAATAACTTCAAAGACACTAAAATGCCTTCTAAATATGACCCCAAACAACCTATGAAGCTCTAACAGTACATATCCTGAAATTTAATTCATTTCAAAATTCGTTTTTAAACACAGCATATAAATCAATTGTATACCTGCATTCATGAAGAAATGACTAAAAATGTCCTTGAGACACATGAAAGTGTTTTCTGGAATGCCCTAGCACCATTTTTGGGACACTATTAACATGGCTAGGTAACTCCCATAATCAAAATCTAAATTTGCCAAGCACAAGTGGGAGCGTATTTACAAGACACTTGTCCCATGAGGAACACTTTACATTTTAAAAGGCGAACACAACATCTTAGACACTCAAATACCTTATAAATATGGCCCAAAACAACCTATGAAGCTCTAGCAGTACATATCTAGAAATGTAATTGATTTCTTAAATCGTTTTTAAAAGCAACATATCTGTTTCAGCTTACATAACAGACCATGAAATGGCCTCCATGTATTACAATATCTTGTGTAACTGCATGCCAGAATGTTACACCAAATATGCAATTATAATTTCTCTTTGAAACTAATTCTATTAGTATATCACTAGAGACAAAACCACATTTTAAAAACACAGCTTTCTTCATCATTTTCTCCTTAAATCATACTATTCTCTATCTAAATTAAATAAATCTTTTCTCACCTTAGCAAATATTTTTTGAGTTTTGAAAACAGTCTCAGAAATACACCAAATTGTCTTCAGCAGAAGAAAAAGGATGCACTCCAAAGGCTGCAGCTATTGAAAGCACAGAAATACAGATATTCTTTTCACATATCTCTCATATTAGCCAATCATACCTCTTCCCTCACTTTTTTCAAATCAAAACCCTTCCCCCCTCTGCCCTGTCTGCCTTGTTTCCATAGCAACCACCTCCTGGAAGACCTCTCATGTTTGCAAATTCACACAACAATGTTTCAATTGAACTCTGAACTCTCAGTGCACCTGCGTATCCAGTGCAATCTTTCATTAAATGTTTCTTCCTTGACCATTCAAATTACATCTTTCAAAGAACACATCCATGCACCCTAACTTTCTGTTTTCAGAAATGGAAATGCACCAATCACTGCTAATGAATCATTAGCATTGTAAATCCACAGTTTTTTTTCTTTAGAAACTCCTACTGTTTCAACTGCCCTTTCATTACCACACTTCATCTGACTGCAGAACAACCTTCTTCCACCATGTTTAACGTCTGGATTGTTGGACATAGTTACATCCACTGGGCTCAAAGGTATGCTGAGAGCAGAAATTTACACAACCTCAATTTACAAGATGTGGAAATTAAGTGGTTGGGCCAAAGAGGATTAAAATGTCACCAATTGATACCATTGGTGAAAACCTTTATGCATTTGCCAAAACCTGACCTGTTAATAGTGCACTGTGGAGGTAATGATTTGGGCACTTTGACAGGGGTAGGTCTGGAAATGCTTTTAAAGGACACCTTGGAGCAATTAATGGCACTTTTTCCTCAAACTGCCTTGGTATATTCCAATATATGCCAAAGACAGAAATGGAGGTGGTCCAACCAATTTTGTCCACAAATTGAGAAAGCGAGGAAGCATGTAAACAAATCTGTTTCAGCTTACATGAGAGACCATGGAATGGGCTCTCTGTACAACAATAACTTGCGTTACTACATGCAAGATATCTACAGAGGAGATGGAGTTCACTTCTCAGATGAGGGCAACAGAATTTTCATTCTGAATTTAAGACTGTGCATTGGTACCTACTTATAAGTACCTAAATGTACCATAAACCCAAAAGCTCTTCTCAGAGCTACCCTACATCTGATCACTCACAATTATTATTTTTCTCTAACTTTTTTCACTAATTTTCCACAAAATTCGCTCCCCGGAGCGCTACCCGGTTCGCTAACCGAAAGCTAACCTCGCGGAATTTTTTTAAAAAAAAATTTTTTTCCGCACATATAAGCCTCCTCAGCCACGCTCAGAAAACCTAGGGGGTCAAGATAAGTCTACCATGACCCCTTCTACCCATTCTAAACATTATTTGCCCTCCATCTTGTATCTTAATGCGAACGAAACACAAAATGGTGGACTCCCGTGACGCTTAAGGTTCGCTAACCGGGCAGCTTCCCGGAAAGCGGTCCTAAAAAAAGGCGGGAAAGTAATTTACAGAATAACGACTAGAAACACTCTCACCAAATATAGATTAGCTCATACTACATAACAATCCCTTCCATTCTCACAAATTTCATTGAAATTCCATTTAGCCATTTAGCCTGTAGACCTCTCCAAGTACCGTGAGGTAAATTACTTCACAAAACACATCTGAATTGTTGGAATTGACAACCAATGAAAATGTTACTTTCATTTTCTACTTTTATTACCTGACATTTGATTGGTTATATACCTGTATATATATAAAGGGAGAGAAGGAAACACAGCCATTTTGACTACTACTTCTTGTTGTACCTCCTATTTCAAAAGCTTCAAAAAACTTCAACTTCTTTGTGAAGGTAAGTTATAATTTAATATATTGTGCACTATGACTTAATATAGTAGACTTTTTCTGCTACATATACACTATCCCTCTGTAGTAGTAGTGTCTTGGTTAAATCACATACACTTTTTTTTAGTCCTATTTCCACTCTCATACTATACACTGCCAAAAGATAAATTCACTGATAAAAACTGCCTATCTAAAATTAATCCCAACAGTGCCCTATCTCTACTAATATATATTTTTTTAATCCAAATTTCAGGCAAAATGGAAGGCGAGCAGCAAGTTTCATTTTCGATTGAACTGAAGGAGAGCAGCCAAGACAAACTTGATGACTTTATGGATGACAGTAGAGACCACGAACTTCTACAATGTGTTGAAGCAGTAGACAACTTGCTTCAAAATGAAAAACAATTACACCCTATAATAAATTATGACATTTCTGACAATGAAATGTTAGAAAATTTAATAAAGTATGAAACACAATCATAATAAAAAAAATAAATAAATAAAGAAAACAAAAAAAAACAAGAAAAACAACAAACAATTAACATACAGTATTAGAAAAGTCTTTCATTCTTTTATCCATAAAGTTCGCTGCCCAGAAAGCTATCCGGTTCGCGAACTTGGCGCTTACCACGCAAAAAAAAATTTTTTTTTTTGGACCCTCCTAGGCCCTTTTAAAACCTCCACATAAAACCTAGGGGGTCAACGAGGATCTACTATGCCCCCTTATGGTAATTTCCCCCTTTGTTTTGGCCTCCTCTTGTCTCTCGATCCTACCGAGAGACAAGATGGCGGCCGCTCCGGACTGTTTAGAATGTTGACAGACACCGGAGGGCCAATCAGCTTCTCATCGCAAAGTTCCGTTACGCGAAAGGTTCGCTAACCGGATAGCTGCCCGGAGCGCTGTTACAGATATATATCTTGATTTAAACGTTAATTTCTCAAAATCCACTGAAGCACATATATTGAGACCTAGCAAAGGCACATCGGGCTAACAGTCCCTACAATTTTGCCAAGTTTCGTGAAAATCCATTCAGCCGTTCGGGCTAAAAGTGAGTCCAACCGCCCTATGGAAATTAACATGGGAAAAAGGCGTTTTGGGACCCCCCTTTTTTCTCGGCCCCCCCTCCACAAAACCCCCCCAAATTTTCAAGGTCTGCTCAGAAACAAAATGTGCCATTTTCCTGAAAATTTCAGCCAATTCCGTCCACGAACGCAAAAGTTATTAGGCATAGAATTTTCAGAAATCCCATAGGGAAAAAATCCTAACTATATATACCTACTGGCGACCGCCAGTAGGTAATATATATATATATATATATATATATATATTCACTGAAAAAACCATAGGTTAGAGACCATATATAGTTAGCTGGACATTTTATTGACATAAAACCAATGAAATTCCATATATAGTTAGTTGCACTAACTATATATCGCGCACCCGCAATCCACTGCTGATGATGTCACATATTACATCATTCATGACATGGTCAGTGACATCACTGATGACATCACTGATGACATCTCAAATGACATCACTGATGACATCACTGATGACATCTCAAATGACATCACTGATGACATCTTCTAGTGTCTGTGTGTTTTTGTAAAGTTTAAATATGTTTTACATATTGAAGAATGAGTGGATGTATGGAAGACTGTGTGTATGGCTGGCTGGGAGGTGTGTGACTCTGTGCATATCAATGTGTACTTGTATCAGTGATTGTATAAGAGAGTAAGTATGTGTTAGTATATGTGTGAAAAGTATGGTGTTCTGTGTTTAACTGTATAGATGAGGAAATCGAAGTGTGATTGATTCTTCACAGGACTGACTAGGTGTATGAGTGCATCTGATAGTGTTGTAATAATGAGTGACTGTATGTATGAGTGATTGTATGGGTGAATGAGTGAATGTGTGTGTAGACGTAGGAATCAGTGAGTGCGTATGTAGTAACTGGTATTGGTGTGTCATGATGTCATCAGTGATGTCATTTGAGATGTCATCAGTGATGTCATTTGAGATGTCATCAGTGATGTCATCAGTGATGTCACTGAAGTATGGTGTTCTGTGTTTAACTGTATAGATGAGGAAATGGAAGTGTGATTGATTCTTTACAGGACTGACTAGGTGTGTGAGTAACTCCATGGCTGAGTGGCAGTGTGTGAGTGTCTGCATAGGTGTATGAGTGCATATGATAGTGTTGTAATAATGAGTGACTGTATGTATGAGTGATTGTATGGGTGAATGAGTGAATGTGTGTGTAGACGTAGGAATCAGTGAGTGCGTATGTAGTAACTGGTATTGGTGTCATTTGAGATGTCATCAGTGATGTCATCAGTGATGTCACTGACCATGTCATGAATGATGTAATATGTGACATCATCAGCAGTGGATTGCGGGTGCGCGATATATAGTTAGTGCAACTAACTATATATGGAATTTCATTGGTTTTATGTCAATAAAATGTCCAGCTAACTATATATGGTCTCTAACCTATGGTTTTTTCAGTGAATTTCATTGGTTTTTTAAAAGCTAATATCTATAGCTGTAAAATATATTCTTTATTACGTGACGTATCTCGTAGCCACGTGAGACGCCTCATGACGCGTCGCATAACCGTGACGTATCGGCTCTGCAGCGCAAACAAAACCCGTAACGTAAGCGTGCCGGAGCACGCTTACAGATATATATTTTTTTTTTAACCTTAATTAGACAAAATCCACACGTGCACATATCTTGAGGCCTTGCAAAGGCACATCAAACAAACAGTCCCTACAATTTTGCCAAGTTTGCTGGAAATCTATTCCCTTAATTTTTTTTTTACTGTTTCTCTTGGTTTTCCCCTTGTTACGCTTACCAGGACGCTACCCGGTACGCGAACCGGACGCTCCAAAAACACAAGATGGCGGACTCCCGTTACGCTGCCGGTTAGCTGCCCGGTTCGCGTACCGGGAAGCGCCTCTACCGCGAAAAATCGCGGGGGAGTTTAATAGCCCCCTCATCAATCCTAAGGGGTCAGGAGGGGTTTATCTTGCACTTTTCCTTCATTTCCCCCTTCTTTTTTCACCACATCTTGTCTCTCGAACTTACCGAGAGACAAGATGGCGGCCGCTCCGGACTGTTTACAATGTTGACAGCTACGCTGCCGGTTAGCTGCCCTGTGAGCTGCCCGGTTCGCTGCCCGGTTCGCGTACCGGGACGCGCCTCTACGGCGTAAAATCGCAAATTTTTATTTTATTTTATTTATTGCCCCGCGGGGCACTTTAATATCCCCCTCATCAATCCTAGGGGGTCAGGAGTGGTCTACCTTGCCCCCTTTCCTTCATTTCCCCCTTCATTTTTCACCACATCTTGTCTCTCGATCGTACCAAGAGACAAGATGGCGGCCACTCCGGACTGTTTAGAATGTTGACAGACACCGGAGAGCCAATCAGCTTCGCTTCACGAAGTTCCGTTACGCGTCAGGTACGCAAACCGGGGCGCTAACCGGAGCGCTGTCACAGATATATATATTTTTTTAAACGTTAATTTCTCAAAATCCACTGGAGCACATATATTGAGACATAGCAAAGGCATGTCGGGCAAACCATATCTACAATTTTGCCAAGTTTCATGTAAATCTATTCAGCCGTTCGAGCTAAAAGTGAGTCCAACCGCCCTATGGAAAAATGAATGGGAAAAACGCGTTTTGGGACCCCCCTTTTTTCTCGGCCCCCCCTTGATGAAACCCCCCCAAATTTTCAGGGGCTGCTCAGAAACAAACTGTGCCATTTTCCTGAAAATGTCAGCCAATTCCGTCCACAAACGCTAAAGTTATTAGACATAGAATTTTCAGAAATCCCATAGAGAAAAAATCCTAACTATATATACCCACTGGCTATCGCCAGTAGGTAATATACATATATAAACATATATAATCTGCATATCTATATAAATATAAATGCATGCATACATATACATATATGCATACATATGCATGTTATTTACATGAAAGTTTTAAAAACACTAATAAAAGCAAAGCTAAAAAGCCACCTCATTACAAACAGAATGGCTTTAACTTAAACGAGGGCGAGATCTATTGCATTTTCAATGCTTGTTTACTTTGGTTCTATCAAGAAGGCATTCAGATGTGTCACACATTTGCCATAAATTCTGAATGTTAGCACTCTAGTTGCTCATTAGATCACTGTAGTAAAGCTAGTGCTCACCAGGGAAGTCTGCTGCTAATCATTTTTTATCCCGCAGACTTTCAGTCCGCATACCATTATCCCGCAAGGTCATTGACCTCGCATACCATTATCCCACATTTTTTCAAAACGCATGTGCATTTATCGCGCATGCCTTTACAAAGAATTACGTTTTAAAGGCATGTATGGTAAATGCATTTGCGTTGTGAAAACCACGATGACGAGAGAGGTAAGTGGGTTTGTGTTAATTTTTTCGTGGGTTAGTGATTGTGTAGTGTAGTGTAGTGTTGTGTTAGTGTAGTGTAGAGTTGTGGTGGTTGTTTAGTGTAGGGTCATGCTGGGGGTAGTGTTTTAGGGTTTAGGGTTGTGTTGTAGTGTTTGCGTAGTGTAGGGTCATGCTGGGGGTAGTGTTTTAGGGTTTAGGGTTGTGTTGTAGTGTTTGCGTAGTGTAGGGTCATGCTGGGGCTAGTGTTTTAGGGTTTAGGGTAGTGTTGTAGTGTTTGCGTAGTGTAGGGTCATGCTGGGCGTAGTGTTTTAGAGTTTAGGATAGTGTTGTAGTGTTTGCGTAGTGTAGGGTCATGCTGGGGGTAGTGTTTTAGGGTTTTGGGTAGTGTTGTAGTGTTTGCGTAGTGTAGAGTCATGCTGGGGTGTAGTATTTTAGGGTTTAGGGTAGTGTTGTAGTGTTTGCGTAGTGTAGGGTCATGCTGGGGGTAGTGTTTTAGGGTTTTGGGTAGTGTTGTAGTGTTTGCGTAGTGTAGGGTCATGCTGGGGTGTAGTGTTTTAGGGTTTTGGGTAGTGTTGTAGTGTTTGCGTAGTGTAGGGTCATGCTGGGGGTAGTGTTTTAGGGTTTTGGGTAGTGTTGTAGTGTTTGCGTAGTGTAGGGTCATGCTGGGGGTAGTGTTTTAAGGTTTTGGGTAGTGTTGTAGTGTTTGCGTAGTGTAGGGTCATGCTGGGGGGTAGTGTTTTAGGGTTTTGGGTAGTGTTGTAGTGTTTGCGTAGTGTAGGGTCATGCTGGGGGTAGTGTTTTAGGGTTTTGGGTAGTGTTGTAGTGTTTGCGTAGTGTAGGGTCATGCTGGGGGTAGTGTTTTAGGGTTTAGGGTAGTGTTGTAGTGTTTGCGTAGTGTAGGGTCATGCTGGGGCAGTGTTTTAGGGTTTAGGGTAGTGTTGTAGTGTTTGCGTAGTGTAGGGTCATGCTGGGGGTAGTGTTTTAGGGTTTAGGGTAGTGTTGTAGTGTTTGCGTAGTGTAGGGTCATGCTGGGGTGTAGTGTTTTAGGGTTTTGGGTAGTGTTGTAGTGTTTGCGTAGTGTTGGGTCATGCTGGGGGTAGTGTTTTAGGGTTTAGGGTAGTGTTGTAGTGTTTGCGTAGTGTAGGGTCATGCTGGGGGTAGTGTTTTAGGGTTTAGGGTTGTGTTGTAGTGTTTGCGTAGTGTAGGGTCATGCTGGGGGTAGTGTTTTAGGGTTTAGGGTTGTGTTGTAGTGTTTGTGTAGTGTAGGGTCATGTTGGGGGTAGTGTTTTAGGGTTTAGGGTAGTGTTGTAGTGTTTGCGTAGTGTAGGGTCATGCTGGGGTGTAGTGTTTTAGGGTTTTGGGTAGTGTTGTAGTGTTTGCGTAGTGTAGGGTCATGCTGGGGGTAGTGTTTTAGGGTTTAGGGTAGTGTTGTAGTGTTTGTGTAGTGTAGGGTCATGCTGGGGGTAGTGTTTTAGGATTTAGGGTAGTGTTGTACTGTTTGTGTAGCGTAGGGTCATGCTGGGGGTAGTGTTTTAGGGTTTAGGGTAGTTTAGTTGTTTAGTGTATGCTAAAGGCATATTCGTTCTAAAAGTTTTCGTTATTTTAATTTGCGGCCTAATAGTACATGCGGGATTTTTTTTGCGGACTGATGGTATGCGGGATTTCGTCATATATTCGCTAATCATACTTTCTATGGCAAAATGAACCCCCTCATTTTGTTCCTTTTTAAATTAAATGTTTTAAGAGTTACCACTTTATTCCAATCAAGATGGCTTCAGGTGTGCCATACCTTTGTAATAAAAGGAAGGGGTCCCAGTGTGTCAAGGGAACTAATTAAACAATTGAAACACAATTACTCAAAAGACAAATGTTTTAGATCCACACGGTTTAATTCACAGTGGGATAGAGTATCTTATACATATAGTAGAATGCAATAAACTGTATTAACGTCATACAGTGCCCCAAGGTGGGAGAAGGAACGTGATAGTGAGGATAACGTGAAGTGAAGGGATTACGTGACAGTAAAATCAGTTGTTTAGGCATATATACGTGACACCAATGCGGTGGCAACAACTTGTATATCACATAGTAACTTGTTCAAATACAGGCATACTACACCAGGTACAGCATATATACAATATTGGTGTGTAGTTGCCACAATAAAAACAAACAGTCGACGTTTCGACCCTCTTGAGGTTGCAGGATCGTTTTAACCTTGCTGTGGGGTCTTCATCAGGACCATGGAAGGGGAGTGGGGGCAAAGGACCTAATGGGGGTACAATAATTCCAGATTAGAGGGTGGAAATCAACCTCTGAATTTACACATAGGTAGAGACAAAATTATGCTTAGGTCGAGACAAAAACTGACCTAGGGATGTCATTGGTTGAGAAGTAATGATTACACATGCAGTTAAAACGGATACAAAAATGGGCCTGGAGAAGGGGACCAGTGCGAGCCGCTACAAAAGCAATTACAGACAGCGGTACCCTAAATGAGACAATTGGTTTATAACACTCTGACATGTCATAAGGACATGTATGTATATACCCATGCAGTTAAACGGACTTATTAATTAGAGAACAAAAACCAATGTGCGCCACTACAAAAGCATTTGCAGACAGCGGTACCCCAGGATTAAATGCGAGAGGGTTGGTTTGAGACAATCAGACATGTCATAAGGACATGTATGGCCGACGGTTGGGAAAGGACTGTAAATCACTAACGCTTGGAAATGCGGTAAGGGGCAATGCGCATGAAGGAGGCCTGTCCGTATGACCCAATGTAGATGCCACGGGTGTTGGAGCTGCCGGGTTAGTATAACTTACAATCATGGTCTATATTAAAACGGAAAAGACTAGCTAATGGCTAAACACAGCCATCTGGGAGACGCTTACCGCAAGTCAGCGTGCTGCTTAGCTCACAGGTGGCGGATCAGATGAGTTAAAAACAAGTAGGCCGATACCGCATCTGGAAAAGAGCGAGCAATGTGGTAATCATAAATTAACTAAGGTCCGAAAGCGGCTGTCTGAGAGGGCCGGCAAAGCCACTTAGCAAATAAAACCAACTGGTGAATGGTTACATTAAAGGTGGAAAGACCGGGCAGCTTACCGATTTTCGGCGGTACAAGAGTTGTCAATGATCGGAAATATCCAAAATCGTCAATTGCAGGCTTAATGGTCTGCGGGATGGGTCTGTGGGATGTAAAAAATATATTAAATGGAGCCGAATGCGGCTATCCGGGAGGAGCGGCGAGGCCACTTAGCGAATTCGTCCCACACGTAAATGGTGGATTAAACCGGGCAGCTTACCAATTTGGGCGGCACCTGAATGTATCAGTGATCGGTAATTTCCAAAGTCGTCGATTTCAGACTGATTGGTGTGCGAGATGAGTCTGTGGGATGTAAAAAGGAGGGATAATCAATCATGATGGTCTCTATGGGGAACGAGAGCGGGCTCTCAGTGAAATGTGACTTACCCGGTAGATTGCTTTCTGTGGCTCCGTGCGCGAGATGCGGTGCGAATGCCGCGTTTCCTAGTTAGATATGGGAGTCATGGAAACAGGTCATGTGGTGGCAGCTGGGGAGGGTAGAACTAGTAAAAAGACTAACTGGTCAGGCACGTTCATGGTGACACAGGGGAGCGCAGTGCTAAAAAGGCAGATGTTCATCGAATGGTAAACATTGTAATGGAATACACAATGAGATGAAGAAGACCAATTCTAATTATTAAATTACAGAATATACATAGACACATATAAATGAAAGCTCAACATTGAACGCTATGTGAGGAGGGCAGCATGTAAATATCTTCACCGTCTAGGGTGACGTAACCTCATAACAATTACTGTGGTTAGCGGAGCGTACCTCTCAAACATGAGGGTAAAGGCTCTGTATATAAGTGAACAGATATTACATATGATCAGCAATGTATGTCAATAAATTGGCTACAGCGTGGACCCAAAGTGAAAGGTAGAGCAAAACAGATAGCTTGTGAGAGGGAATCGGATTAATTAGGGTAATGTGGCCAATTGGGAGAATGAACTATCAGATTCCCTCTCACAAGCTATCTGTTTTGCTCTACCTTTCACTTTGGGTCCACGCTGTAGCCAATTTATTGACATACATTGCTGATCATATGTAATATCTGTTCACTTATATACAGAGCCTTTACCCTCATGTTTGAGAGGTACGCTCCGCTAACCACAGTAATTGTTATGAGGTTACGTCACCCTAGACGGTGAAGATATTTACATGCTGCCCTCCTCACATAGCGTTCAATGTTGAGCTTTCATTTATATGTGTCTATGTATATTCTGTAATTTAATAATTAGAATTGGTCTTCTTCATCTCATTGTGTATTCCATTACAATGTTTACCATTCGATGAACATCTGCCTTTTTAGCACTGCGCTCCCCTGTGTCACCATGAACGTGCCTGACCAGTTAGTCTTTTTACTAGTTCTACCCTCCCCAGCTGCCACCACATGACCTGTTTCCATGACTCCCATATCTAACTAGGAAACGCGGCATTCGCACCGCATCTCGCGCACGGAGCCACAGAAAGCAATCTACCGAGTAAGTCACATTTCACTGAGAGCCCGCTCTCGTTCCCCATAGAGACCATCATGATTGATTATCCCTCCTTTTTACATCCCACAGACTCATCTCGCACACCAATCAGTCTGAAATCGACGACTTTGGAAATTACCGATCACTGATACATTCAGGTGCCGCCCAAATCGGTAAGCTGCCCGGTTTAATCCACCATTTACGTGTGGGACGAATTCGCTAAGTGGCCTCGCCGCTCCTCCCGGATAGCCGCATTCGGCTCCATTTAATATATTTTTTACATCCCACAGACCCATCCCGCAGACCATTAAGCCTGCAATTGACGATTTTGGATATTTCCGATCATTGACAACTCTTGTACCGCCGAAAATCGGTAAGCTGCCCGGTCTTTCCACCTTTAATGTAACCATTCACCAGTTGGTTTTATTTGCTAAGTGGCTTTGCCGGCCCTCTCAGACAGCCGCTTTCGGACCTTAGTTAATTTATGATTACCACATTGCTCGCTCTTTTCCAGATGCGGTATCGGCCTACTTGTTTTTAACTCATCTGATCCGCCACCTGTGAGCTAAGCAGCACGCTGACTTGCGGTAAGCGTCTCCCAGATGGCTGTGTTTAGCCATTAGCTAGTCTTTTCCGTTTTAATATAGACCATGATTGTAAGTTATACTAACCCGGCAGCTCCAACACCCGTGGCATCTACATTGGGTCATACGGACAGGCCTCCTTCATGCGCATTGCCCCTTACCGCATTTCCAAGCGTTAGTGATTTACAGTCCTTTCCCAACCGTCGGCCATACATACATGTCCTTATGACATGTCTGATTGTCTCAAACCAACCCTCTCGCATTTAATCCTGGGGTACCGCTGTCTGCAAATGCTTTTGTAGTGGCGCACATTGGTTTTTGTTCTCTAATTAATAAGTCCGTTTAACTGCATGGGTATATACATACATGTCCTTATGACATGTCAGAGTGTTATAAACCAATTGTCTCATTTAGTGTACCGCTGTCTGTAATTGCTTTTGTAGCGGCTCGCACTGGTCCCCTTCTCCAGGCCCATTTTTGTATCCGTTTTAACTGCATGTGTAATCATTACTTCTCAACCAATGACATCACTAGGTCAGTTTTTGTCTCGACCTAAGCATAATTTTGTCTCTACCTATGTGTAAATTCAGAGGTTGATTTCCACCCTCTAATCTGGAATTATTGTACCCCCATTAGGTCCTTTGCCCCCACTCCCCTTCCATGGTCCTGATGAAGACCCCACAGCAAGGTTAAAACGATCCTGCAACCTCAAGAGGGTCGAAACGTCGACTGTTTGTTTTTATTGTGGCAACTACACACCAATATTGTATATATGCTGTACCTGGTGTAGTATGCCTGTATTTGAACAAGTTACTATGTGATATACAAGTTGTTGCCACCGCATTGGTGTCACGTATATATGCCTAAACAACTGATTTTACTGTCACGTAATCCCTTCACTTCACGTTATCCTCACTATCACTTTCCTTCTCCCACCTTGGGGCACTGTATGACGTTAATACAGTTTATTGCATTCTACTATATGTATAAGATACTCTATCCCACTGTGAATTAAACCGTGTGGATCTAAAACATTTGTCTTTTGAGTAATTGTGTTTCAATTGTTTAATTAGTTCCCTTGACACACTGGGACCCATTCCTTTTAGCATACATACAACCCAGGTCCCAGTGACTATACATGGGTATACCCCCCTGTTCATACTATATCTTTGTAATAAGCAGGACTGTTAGCACTCTAGTTGTTCTTTAGAACTCTCTGGGACATTCTGTCATTGGGCTATAGTTGGGCTACATCTGGCTGATATTTGGGCTACATTTGTTTTTTTTTGTCTCTGGTGGCCATCTTTGGGCTACATTGGGCTACATTGGGCTACATTGGGCTACATTGGGCTACATTTGGGCTCCAACATATATATAGGCCAATGTAGCCCAATATATATTTTTCAAAGTTACTTTTCGTAAAAACCACTGGAGCCTATATCTTGAGACATAGCAAAGGCACATCGGGCTACCAGTCCCTACAATTTTGCCAAGTTTGGTGTAAATCCATTCAGCCGTTCAGGCTAAAAGTGAGGCCAACCGCCCTATGGAAAATTGCATGGGAAAAACACGTTTTGGGACCCCCCTTTTTTCTCGGCCCCCCCTTGACGAAACCCCCCCAAATTTTCAGGGGCTGCTCAGAAACAAAATGTTCCATTTTCCTGAAAATTTCAGCCAATTCTCTCCTCAAACGCCAAAGTTATTCGACATAGAATTTTCAAAAATCCCATAGGAAAAAAATCCTAACTATATATACCTACTGGCTATCGCCAGTAGGTAATATATATATATATATATATATATATATATATATATATATATATATATATATATATATATATATATATATTACCTACTGGCGGTCGCCAGTAGGTAGTTATAGTTAGGATTTTTTTCAATGTTAAATCTGAAAATTCTATTTGGAATAACTTTGGCGCCGGTTGACGAATCTGCCTGAAAATGTCCTCAAAATGGCCTCGCGGCGTTCCGGTCCTTCCCTGAAAGTTTGGGGGGGATTCGTCAAGCGGGGGCCGAGATAAAAGGGGGGTCCCAAAACGCGTTTTCCCCATGTTAATTTCCATAGGGCGGTCGATTTCACTTTTAGCCCGAACGGCTGAATGGATTTCCACCAAACTTGGCAAAATTGTAGGGACTGGTAGCCCGATGTGCCTTTGCTATGTCTCAAGATATGTGCTCCAGTGGATTTTGAGTAATTAAGGTTCAAAAATATATATATATCTATAGCCGCGCTCCGGTACGCGCACCGGTACGCGCACCGGGCGCTTACCGCGACTTGCGCGCAGAAAGCTGATTGGCTCTGGGGTGTCTGTAAACATTCTAGACAGTCCGGAGCGGCCGCCATCTTGTGTCTCGGTAGGATCGAGACACGAGAGGTGGCCAAAACAAAGAGGGAAATGACCATAAGGGGGCAGAGTAGACCCCCCTTGACCCCCTAGGTTTGATGTGGGGGCCATAAAAGGGCCCCGCGGAGCAAAAAAAAAATAAAAAAAATTTTTGATTTTCGCGGGGTGAGCGCCCGGTACGTGCACCGGTACGCGCACCGGTAAGCGTACCGGGGAGAGTACTATGGGGAAAAAGAATGACAGTTTTAAAAGTAGCTGTTTAAAAAAAAAAATGTTTTGTTGTTTTTTTTATACATACACATACATATATATATAAATGCATATGCATATATATATATGCATATATGTGTATATGTGTGCGTGTAGAGAGAGGTAGAGAGGTAGAGGTGTAGAGGTAGAGAGGTAGAGAGGTAGCGGTAGAGAGGTAGAGATTAGTAGAGAGAGAAGAAGAGAGAGGTAGAGAGGTAGAGAGTAGAGAGTGAGTAATAGAGAGTAGAGAGTGAGTAGTAGAGAGTAGTAGAGAGCAGTAGAGAGAGTAGCAGAGAGTGAGTAGTAGAGAGTAGTAGAGTGAATAGTAGAGTGAGTAGTAGAGAGTAGTAGAGAGTGAGTAGTAGAGAGTGAGTAGTAGACAGTAGTAGAGAGTAAGTAGTAGAGTGAGTAGTAGAGAGCAGTAGAAAGTGAGTAGTAGAGAGTAGTAAAGAGTGAGTAGTAGAGAGTGAGTAGTAGAGAGTGAGTAGTAGAGAGTAGTAGAGAATGAGTAGCAGAGAGAATAGTAGTGAGTAGTAGAGAGTGAGTAGTAGAGTGAGTAGTAGAGACTAGTAGAGAGAGAGTAGTAGAGAGTGAGTAGTAGAGAGTAGTAGAGAGTGAGAAGTAGAGAGTGAGTAGTAGAGAGTAGTAGTGAGTAGTAAAGAGTGAGTAGTAGAGAGAGAGTAGTAGAGAGTGAGTAGTAGAGAGTAGTAGATAGTGAGTAGTAGGGAGTAGTGAGTAGCGAGTAGTAGGGAGTGAGTAGTAGAGAGAGAGTAGTAGAGAGTAGTAGAGTAGTAGAGAATGAGTAGTAGACAGTGAGTATTTGAGAGTATTGGAGTAGGAGAGAGTAAGTAGTAGAGAGTAGTGGAGAATATTCCAAAGTTTGGCACAGCACCACTTTCACAATGAGTCCAATCAAATCATATCACTTAGAGTCCTTATTGAAGCGCTGAATCTTGGTGTATATTCAAATGCTTTTATTTTCCTTAAGTTTATGTACCACAGCCAGCCGAAAGGTTTCGTTCTGTACAACAGAACTTCTTCAGGGCGTTCTTATTTCCTTCAAGTTATGTCGGTATCCAGTTGTCATATAACTAGATATTTCTTCCAAATGTTAGACGAGACATAAGTATATTCTTATTCAAAGTGACTAGGTATCAATTTTACCCACACAATTCGGGCAGACTTGAGTAATTTATAGCATCCTCAAAGTCAGTCTTTCAAAAATTCCAAAGTATAGGACATGATAATCCAAATCCAAATGTTTCTCAAGAAAAGTAATTTACAATCGTTCGGAATATCGGTGTTTGGGCAGATATGATCCAGGGACCCCCAGTATGCAAGGGGAATTAGTCCCCCCTCTACAAACGCGCCAGTGGCGTGCATTGCAGAGAGGTGTAACAAGGGTGTGGCCTCATTACACTTCTCTGCAATGCAGCTCCCTCGCGCATACTGGAGGCTCCTGGTGGACCAGTTGACCCCAGGGACCCCCAGTATGCAAGGGGAATTAGTTCCCCCTCTGCAAACGCGGCAGTGGGCTGCGTTGCAGAGAGGTGTAACAAGGGGCATAGTCTCATTACACCTCTGCAATGCAGCCCCTGGCGCATACTGGAGGTTCCAGGTGGGCTAATTGGCCCCCAGGGGCCCCCAGTATGCAAGGGGAATTAGTTCCCCCTCTTCAAACATGCACGGGGGCTGCGTTGCAGAGAGGTGTAAAAAGGGTTGTGGCTTCATTACACCTCTCTGCAATGCAGTCCCCTGGCGCATACTGGAGATTCCTGGTGGGCTTTCAGGTGTTATATAGTTAGGAATTAGCATTAAAAAAACCTTTGAAATTCACTGAAAAAAACATAGGTTTCACACCAGTTATAGTTAGGAATTAGCATTTAAAAAACCTTTGAAATTCACTGAAAAAACCATAGGTTTCACACCAGTTATAGTTAGGAATTAGCATTTAAAAAACCTATTAAATTCACTGACAAAACCATAGATTTCACACCATTTATAGTTAGCTGGAAATTTTACTGACATAAAACCATTGAAATTCCCACGTTATAGTTAGTTGGACTCACTATAACTTGCGCGCCTGTAATGCACTGCTGATGACGTCACATATTACATCACTCATGACATGGTCAGTGACATCACTCATGACATCACTGATGACACCATCCTTGTGACAGAGTGACAGACCTAATTTCAGTGTAATGTAACGCTTGAAACACATATTCAAAAATAGAAACAAACATTTTGAAAAAAATGGAGATACCCAAACCAGTAACAACAACCAATTCAGTAATTCCACCATCTATATACACATCCACTCATTCACCAACAGTTCTATATAGTCACTCATATATATACTCACTCATCATATGTAGTGATACACCTATACATCCTGTTACACATCAGCAGTCATCCAAAAGTTACTCACACACATAATCACACATGCAAATAAACTATTGAACATCCATTTATTTGCATATACATTTATACACACACTACCACCTTACTTCTAAGGAAACTTACCCATACTTACTCTCTTAAACAATCACTTATAGAAACACATACTTATTTAAACAGGAACTCCTACAATCTCTCACTATATATACTATACTCACGTATATACATCAATACTCACATATACTAGATTAAAACATATGTCGTTACTAATGAAGACACTAGTGAGACAGTCATTCACTCACTAACACACACATATACACACTCATCCACCCATACAGTCCTGCACATATGCTGTCTTCAAAACACATACAAACAGTGAGTCAGTCACCAACCCTTGCAGCCACTTATACACAAAGAGAAACACTGATACAAACATTTAAATATTTAAACAATACTCGCTAATATATGTATTCACTAAGATACACGTAATAAGCCAGTTACCCAACCAATTTTTTTTTAAAAAAACATCCATTTACACACTTATTTAAACATTTATTCTTCCATCGACCTTTACAAATACATATATAAAACAAATTTATTTTTCAGAAAGACACACATTCACTGGATGGTGTCATCAGTGATGTCATGAGTGATGTCACTGACCATGTCATGAGTGATGTAATATGTGACGTCATCAGCAGTGCATTACAGGCGCGCAAGTTATAGTGAGTCCAACTAACTATAACGTGGGAATTTCAATGGTTTTATGTCAGTAAAATTTCCAGCTAACTATAAATGGTGTGAAATCTATGGTTTTGTCAGTGAATTTAATAGGTTTTTTAAATGCTAATTCCTAACTATAACTGGTGTGAAACCTATGGTTTTTTCAGTGAATATATTACCTACTGGCGGTCGCCAGTAGGTAGTTATAGTTAGGATTTTTTTCAATGTTAAATCTGGAAATTCTATTTGGAATAACTTTGGCGCCGGTTGACGAATCTGCCTGAAAATTTCCTCAAAATGGCCTCGTGGCGTTCCGGTCCTTCCCTGAAAGTTTGGGGGGGATTCGTCAAGCGGGGGCCGAGATAAAAGGGGGGTCCCAAAACGCGTTTTCCCCATGTTAATTTCCATAGGGCGGTCGATTTCACTTTTAGCCCGAACGGCTGAATGGATTTCCACCAAACTTGGCAAAATTGTAGGGACTGGTAGCCCGATGTGCCTTTGCTATGTCTCAAGATATGTGCTCCAGTGGATTTTGAGTAATTAATGTTCAAAAAAATATATATATCTATAGCCGCGCTCCGGTACGCGCACCGGTACGCGCACCGGGCGCTTACCGCGACTTGCGCGCAGAAAGCTGATTGGCTCTGGGGTGTCTGTAAACATTCTAAACAGTCCGGAGCGGCCGCCATCTTGTGTCTCGGTAGGATCGAGACACGAGAGGTGGCCAAAACAAAGAGGGAAATGACCATAAGGGGGCAGAGTAGACCCCCCTTGACCCCCTAGGTTTGATGTGGGGGCCATAAAAGGGCCCCGCGGAGCAAAAAAAAATAAAAAAAATTTTTGATTTTCGCGGGGTGAGCGCCCGGTACGCGCACCGGTACGCGCACCGGTAAGCGTACCGGGGAGAGTACCATGGGGAAAAAGAATGACAGTTTTAAAAGTAGCTGTTTAAAAAAAAAAATGTTTTGTTGTTTTTTTTTATACATACACATACATATATATATAAATGCATATGCATATATATATATGCATATATGTGTATATGTGTGCGTGTAGAGAGAGGTAGAGAGGTAGAGGTGTAGAGGTAGAGAGGTAGAGAGGTAGCGGTAGAGAGGTAGAGATTAGTAGAGAGAGAAGAAGAGAGAGGTAGAGAGGTAGAGAGTAGAGATTGAGTAATAGAGAGTAGAGAGTGAGTAGTAGAGAGTAGTAGAGAGCAGTAGAGAGAGTAGCAGAGAGTGAGTAGTAGAGAGTAGTAGAGTGAATAGTAAAGTGAGTAGTAGAGAGTAGTAGAGAGTGAGTAGTAGAGAGTGAGTAGTAGACAGTAGTAGAGAGTAAGTAGTAGAGTGAGTAGTAGAGAGCAGTAGAAAGTGAGTAGTATAGAGTAGTAAAGAGTGAGTAGTAGAGAGTGAGTAGTAGAGAGTGAGTAGTAGAGAGTAGTAGAGAATGAGTAGCAGAGAGAATAGTAGTGAGTAGTAGAGAGTGAGTAGTAGAGTGAGTAGTAGAGACTAGTAGAGAGAGAGTAGTAGAGAGTGAGTAGTAGACAGTAGTAGAGAGTGAGAAGTAGAGAGTGAGTAGTAGAGAGTAGTAGTGAGTAGTAAAGAGTGAGTAGTAGAGAGAGAGTAGTAGAGAGTGAGTAGTAGAGAGTAGTAGATAGTGAGTAGTAGGGAGTAGTGAGTAGCGAGTAGTAGGGAGTGAGTAGTAGAGAGAGAGTAGTAGAGAGTAGTAGAGTAGTAGAGAATGAGTAGTAGACAGTGAGTATTTGAGAGTAGTGGAGTAGGAGAGAGTAAGTAGTAGAGAGTAGTGGAGAATATTCCAAAGTTTGGCACAGCACCACTTTCACAATGAGTCCAATCAAATCATATCACTTAGAGTCCTTATTGAAGCGCTGAATCTTGGTGTATATTCAAATGCTTTTATTTTCCTTAAGTTTATGTACCACAGCCAGCCGAAAGGTTTCGTTCTGTACAACAGAACTTCTTCAGGGCGTTCTTATTTCCTTCAAGTTATGTCGGTATCCAGTTGTCATATAACTAGATATTTCTTCAAAATGTTAGACGAGACATAAGTATATTCTTATTCAAAGTGACTAGGTATCAATTTTACGCACACAATTCGGGCAGACTTGAGTAATTTATAGCATCCTCAAAGTCAGTCTTTCAAAAATTCCAAAGTATAGGACATGATAATCCAAATCCAAATGTTTCTCAAGAAAAGTAATTTACAATCGTTCGGAATATCGGTGTTTGGGCAGATATGATCCAGGGACCCCCAGTATGCAAGGGGAATTAGTCCCCCCTCTACAAACGCGCCAGTGGCGTGCATTGCAGAGAGGTGTAACAAGGGTGTGGCCTCATTACACTTCTCTGCAATGCAGCTCCCTCGCGCATACTGGAGGCTCCTGGTGGACCAGTTGACCCCAGGGACCCCCAGTATGCAAGGGGAATTAGTTCCCCCTCTGCAAACGCGGCAGTGGGCTGCGTTGCAGAGAGGTGTAACAAGGGGCATAGTCTCATTACACCTCTGCAATGCAGCCCCTGGCGCATACTGGAGGTTCCAGGTGGGCTAATTGGCCCCCAGGGGCCCCCAGTATGCAAGGGGAATTAGTTCCCCCTCTTCAAACATGCACGGGGGCTGCGTTGCAGAGAGGTGTAAAAAGGGTTGTGGCTTCATTACACCTCTCTGCAATGCAGTCCCCTGGCGCATACTGGAGATTCCTGGTGGGCTTTCAGGTGTTATATAGTTAGGAATTAGCATTAAAAAAACCTTTGAAATTCACTGAAAAAACCATAGGTTTCACACCAGTTATAGTTAGGAATTAGCATTTAAAAAACCTTTGAAATTCACTGAAAAAACCATAGGTTTCACACCAGTTATAGTTAGGAATTAGCATTTAAAAAACCTATTAAATTCACTGACAAAACCATAGATTTCACACCATTTATAGTTAGCTGGAAATTTTACTGACATAAAACCATTGAAATTCCCACGTTATAGTTAGTTGGACTCACTATAACTTGCGCGCCTGTAATGCACTGCTGATGACGTCACATATTACATCACTCATGACATGGTCAGTGAAAACACTCATGACATCACTGATGACACCATCCTTGTGACAGAGTGACAGACCTAATTTCAGTGTAATGTAACGCTTGAAACACATATTCAAAAATAGAAACAAACATTTTGAAAAAAATGGAGATACCCAAACCAGTAACAACAACCAATTCAGTAATTCCACCATCTATATACACATCCACTCATTCACCAACAGTTCTATATAGTCACTCATATATATACTCACTCATCATATGTAGTGATACACCTATACATCCTGTTACACATCAGCAGTCATCCAAAAGTTACTCACACACATAATCACACATGCAAATAAACTATTGAACATCCATTTATTTGCATATACATTTATACACACACTACCACCTTACTTCTAAGGAAACTTACCCATACTTACTCTCTTAAACAATCACTTATAGAAACACATACTTATTTAAACAGGAACTCCTACAATCTCTCACTATATATACTATACTCACGTATATACATCAATACTCACATATACTAGATTAAAACATATGTCGTTACTAATGAAGACACTAGTGAGACAGTCATTCACTCACTAACACACACATATACACACTCATCCACCCATACAGTCCTGCACATATGCTGTCTTCAAAACACATACAAACAGTGAGTCAGTCACCAACCCTTGCAGCCACTTATACACAAAGAGAAACACTGATACAAACATTTAAATATTTAAACAATACTCGCTAATATATGTATTCACTAAGATACACGTAATAAGCCAGTTACCCAACCAATTTTTTTTTAAAAAAACATCCATTTACACACTTATTTAAACATTTATTCTTCCATCGACCTTTACAAATACATATATAAAACAAATTTATTTTTCAGAAAGACACACATTCACTGGATGGTGTCATCAGTGATGTCATGAGTGATGTCACTGACCATGTCATGAGTGATGTAATATGTGACGTCATCAGCAGTGCATTACAGGCGCGCAAGTTATAGTGAGTCCAACTAACTATAACGTGGGAATTTCAATGGTTTTATGTCAGTAAAATTTCCAGCTAACTATAAATGGTGTGAAATCTATGGTTTTGTCAGTGAATTTAATAGGTTTTTTAAATGCTAATTCCTAACTATAACTGGTGTGAAACCTATGGTTTTTTCAGTGAATATATTACCTACTGGCGGTCGCCAGTAGGTAGTTATAGTTAGGATTTTTTTCAATGTTAAATCTGAAAATTCTATTTGGAATAACTTTGGCGCCGGTTGACGAATCTGCCTGAAAATTTCCTCAAAATGGCCTCGCGGCGTTCCGGTCCTTCCCTGAAAGTTTGGGGGGGATTCGTCAAGCGGGGGCCGAGATAAAAGGGGGGTCCCAAAACGCGTTTTCCCCATGTTAATTTCCGTAGGGCGGTCGATTTCACTTTTAGCCCGAACGGCTGAATGGATTTCCACCAAACTTGGCAAAATTGTAGGGACTGTTGGCCCGATGTGCCTTTGCTATGTCTCAAGATATGTGCTCCAGTGGATTTTGAGTAATTAATGTTCAAAAAAATATATATATCTATAGCCGCGCTCCGGTACGCGCACCGGTACGCGCACCGGGCGCTTACCGCGACTTGCGCGCAGAAAGCTGATTGGCTCTGGGGTGTCTGTAAACATTCTAAACAGTCCGGAGCGGCCGCCATCTTGTGTCTCGGTAGGATCGAGACACGAGAGGTGGCCAAAACAAAGAGGGAAATGACCATAAGGGGGCAGAGTAGACCCCCCTTGACCCCCTAGGTTTGATGTGGGGGCCATAAAAGGGCCCCGCGGAGCAAAAAAAAAATAAAAATTTTTTTTGATTTTCGCGGGGTGAGCGCCCGGTACGCGCACCGGTACGCGCACCGGTAAGCGTACCGGGGAGAGTACCATGGGGAAAAAGAATGACAGTTTTAAAAGTAGCTGTTTAAAAAAAAAAATGTTTTGTTGTTTTTTTTTATACATACACATACATATATATATAAATGCATATGCATATATATATATGCATATATGTGTATATGTGTGCGTGTAGAGAGAGGTAGAGAGGTAGAGGTGTAGAGGTAGAGAGGTAGAGAGGTAGCGGTAGAGAGGTAGAGATTAGTAGAGAGAGAAGAAGAGAGAGGTAGAGAGGTAGAGAGTAGAGAGTGAGTAATAGAGAGTAGAGAGTGAGTAGTAGAGAGTAGTAGAGAGCAGTAGAGAGAGTAGCAGAGAGTGAGTAGTAGAGAGTAGTAGAGTGAATAGTAAAGTGAGTAGTAGAGAGTAGTAGAGAGTGAGTAGTAGAGAGTGAGTAGTAGACAGTAGTAGAGAGTAAGTAGTAGAGTGAGTAGTAGAGAGCAGTAGAAAGTGAGTAGTAGAGAGTAGTAAAGAGTGAGTAGTAGAGAGTGAGTAGTAGAGAGTGAGTAGTAGAGAGTAGTAGAGAATGAGTAGCAGAGAGAATAGTAGTGAGTAGTAGAGAGTGAGTAGTAGAGTGAGTAGTAGAGACTAGTTGAGAGAGAGTAGTAGAGAGTGAGTAGTAGACAGTAGTAGAGAGTGAGAAGTAGAGAGTGAGTAGTAGAGAGTAGTAGTGAGTAGTAAAGAGTGAGTAGTAGAGAGAGAGTAGTAGAGAGTGAGTAGTAGAGAGTAGTAGATAGTGAGTAGTAGGGAGTAGTGAGTAGCGAGTAGTAGGGAGTGAGTAGTAGAGAGAGAGTAGTAGAGAGTAGTAGAGTAGTAGAGAATGAGTAGTAGACAGTGAGTATTTGAGAGCAGTGGAGTAGGAGAGAGTAAGTAGTAGAGAGTAGTGGAGAATATTCCAAAGTTTGGCACAGCACCACTTTCACAATGAGTCCAATCAAATCATATCACTTAGAGTCCTTATTGAAGCGCTGAATCTTGGTGTATATTCAAATGCTTTTATTTTCCTTAAGTTTATGTACCACAGCCAGCCGAAAGGTTTCGTTCTGTACAACAGAACTTCTTCAGGGCGTTCTTATTTCCTTCAAGTTATGTCGGTATCCAGTTGTCATATAACTAGATATTTCTTCCAAATGTTAGACGAGACATAAGTATATTCTTATTCAAAGTGACTAGGTATCAATTTTACGCACACAATTCGGGCAGACTTGAGTAATTTATAGCATCCTCAAAGTCAGTCTTTCAAAAATTCCAAAGTATAGGACATGATAATCCAAATCCAAATGTTTCTCAAGAAAAGTAATTTACAATCGTTCGGAATATCGGTGTTTGGGCAGATATGATCCAGGGACCCCCAGTATGCAAGGGGAATTAGTCCCCCCTCTACAAACGAGCCAGTGGCGTGCATTGCAGAGAGGTGTAACAAGGGTGTGGCCTCATTACACTTCTCTGCAATGCAGCTCCCTCGCGCATACTGGAGGCTCCTGGTGGACCAGTTGACCCCAGGGACCCCCAGTATGCAAGGGGAATTAGTTCCCCCTCTGCAAACGCGGCAGTGGGCTGCGTTGCAGAGAGGTGTAACAAGGGGCATAGTCTCATTACACCTCTGCAATGCAGCCCCTGGCGCATACTGGAGGTTCCAGGTGGGCTAATTGGCCCCCAGGGGCCCCCAGTATGCAAGGGGAATTAGTTCCCCCTCTTCAAACATGCACGGGGGCTGCGTTGCAGAGAGGTGTAAAAAGGGTTGTGGCTTCATTACACCTCTCTGCAATGCAGTCCCCTGGCGCATACTGGAGATTCCTGGTGGGCTTTCAGGTGTTATATAGTTAGGAATTAGCATTAAAAAAACCTTTGAAATTCACTGAAAAAACCATAGGTTTCACACCAGTTATAGTTAGGAATTAGCATTTAAAAAACCTTTGAAATTCACTGAAAAAACCATAGGTTTCACACCAGTTATAGTTAGGAATTAGCATTTAAAAAACCTATTAAATTCACTGACAAAACCATAGATTTCACACCATTTATAGTTAGCTGGAAATTTTACTGACATAAAACCATTGAAATTCCCACGTTATAGTTAGTTGGACTCACTATAACTTGCGCGCCTGTAATGCACTGCTGATGACGTCACATATTACATCACTCATGACATGGTCAGTGAAAACACTCATGACATCACTGATGACACCATCCTTGTGACAGAGTGACAGACCTAATTTCAGTGTAATGTAACGCTTGAAACACATATTCAAAAATAGAAACAAACATTTTGAAAAAAATGGAGATACCCAAACCAGTAACAACAACCAATTCAGTAATTCCACCATCTATATACACATCCACTCATTCACCAACAGTTCTATATAGTCACTCATATATATACTCACTCATCATATGTAGTGATACACCTATACATCCTGTTACACATCAGCAGTCATCCAAAAGTTACTCACACACATACTCACACATGCAAATAAACTATTGAACATCCATTTATTTGCATATACATTTATACACACACTACCACCTTACTTCTAAGGAAACTTACCCATACTTACTCTCTTAAACAATCACTTATAGAAACACATACTTATTTAAACAGGAACTCCTACAATCTCTCACTATATATACTATACTCACTTATATACATCAATACTCACATATACTAGATTAAAACATATGTCGTTACTAATGAAGACACTAGTGAGACAGTCATTCACTCACTAACACACACATATACACACTCATCCACCCATACAGTCCTGCACATATGCTGTCTTCAAAACACATACAAACAGTGAGTCAGTCACCAACCCCTGCAGCCACTTATACACAAAGAGAAACACTGATACAAACATTTAAATATTTAAACAATACTCGCTAATATATGTATTCACTAAGATACACGTAATAAGCCAGTTACCCAACCAATTTTTTAAAAATAAAACATCCATTTACACACTTATTTAAACATTTATTCTTCCATCGACCTTTACAAATACATATATAAAACAAATTTATTTTTCAGAAAGACACACATTCACTGGATGGTGTCATCAGTGATGTCATGAGTGATGTCACTGACCATGTCATGAGTGATGTAATATGTGACGTCATCAGCAGTGCATTACAGGCGCGCAAGTTATAGTGAGTCCAACTAACTATAACGTGGGAATTTCAATGGTTTTATGTCAGTAAAATTTCCAGCTAACTATAAATGGTGTGAAATCTATGGTTTTGTCAGTGAATTTAATAGGTTTTTTAAATGCTAATTCCTAACTATAACTGGTGTGAAACCTATGGTTTTTTCAGTGAATATATATATAGATAGATATCTATATGAGATAACTAGCTGTATAGTTGGCCAGTCAAGTTCCTTGTTGGCCAATCTACTATTGATAAATGTAACTCTTTACCTTCCTCAAATGTTGTAAATATTGTTGTAAATTAGTTTATATACACTTTTTTATCAAAAAAATAATTTTTGTACACTTTTTATCACTGTATTTTACACTGGGTGTTTTTTAGCAACAACGAATTTTACACATGGCAGTTTTATCAAGTATCTATTGTTTTAACAACTTTGTATGAGATATATATAGGGTCAAGGTCCTATCTCTTACTATTTGCATTTATGCAATGATGATACAAGATACTTTACAACATGTGGATTCAGCACTTTATTTTCACCTACCTCTTTTCCCTATGCACTTTAATACACTCCACTAGACGCAGGCTTGGAACCAGTCTAAATTGTAAATATTTGCACCTTTAATAATCCTACAATTCCCCAGTCACTGCAAATACATTATGTAGACATCTCAACGTTTTTTTCTATAAGGATTTATCCTGTTATTAATCATGTGATACCGTATTATGCAAATCTGCAATTTTTTCCTATGATCCTGTTTTGAAAAAAAACGTGACATCTCATTTTATTCATATCATTTTGTATGTAAATAATATGTAGCATTGAAATGTTTTTTTATGAAAACGGAAAAATTTATTTTGCAGTACTTCTCTCCTTAAATGCCGTAGAAATATGTCTTTTATGTCTATGCAAACTTATACCATGTGACTGGGCGGGCCAATTGGGTGTGCACAGCAGTATAAAATTAAAAAATTGAAACTGGCTCATTTGCATGTGAACAAGGGCTTTCCTAGCCCGAAACGCGTAGTGCCCTCTAGCCTACCGGCTTCTCTGCAAATAAAGATCCTGTGCAGCGCATTTGGTGGTCCGTCTCCTATGTTCCCTCGCCGGTCTGACGTTGGTTGACCTGGAAGTGGTGTTTGGAGTTTTTGCGGAGATAGATATTTATATATATATATATATATATATACATACACACCTATAACATGAAATCAAAT